>NC_133806.1:18333234-18348234 GCF_043250625.1 Sebastes fasciatus
AATATAGATACATGTGGAAAGTTTTCGGTGCTGGAAAAAATGCTGGCTAAGTAGGTACGGAAGGTCAAAACATAAAAAAAGATGTGCTTTCAGATTCATCCATATTAGTTTTGACATGGCCCAATTTATGGGCCCGTCAGCATGATAAACAGTCAGCACTCGTGGTCAAGTAGTTCAAAAGTGACCTCTTGTGTTAGTGTTAGTCCTTCAGCCGAGAGCGGGTGAGTTTAACGCACCTCTTCAAAAGTGTTAGACATGCTGAGCAACATCTTTTTCTCCTGTCCGCTCCGTTGTAGAGGACGCCGCGCCAGCCGGCACAACAGCTAGCTGCTCTTTGATTTCGCTTAGATCAGTGGAGTACAAAGGATATCACAACTGGGATTTGTCAGGGGTAACTTTTTGTGTCTTCACTTTGATAAGGCATTGCAGCATTAAGAAAACACTGGGTGCCTGTGATTGGTAAAGAACAGCCGTCTAGACACACGGCCCCCCTTTTTTTTCCCCTCCACAACAAATCCTCTCGTGTTTGTTAAGAGTTCTGTGCTTTTGTTGTTTGGTTTGCTTCCCTGCGGAGTGCTGCGGTACGTCTAGATTAGGATTTTGCTCATTACTACTTTATCATCACTAATTAGTCATTGTGATAGGTCTCTCGGACGTGCTGGAATTTTGGTTCGCGTATGTATATTAGTGCTTAATCATCATCGGTGAGTCATTCTTCAAACTCTCATTAACACCTCAAAGGTTTTTCCGTTCTCGGTGTCAGCATGGAGGGAGGACAGGAGGAGAGACGTAGAAAGGTGTGTGTAAAGAGGACATTCAAACAGATCCAAAACTGATACACACCTTCCTTCCTTTCTTCCTTTCCTTTGCTGTCCAATCCCTTTCCCTCTGTCTCCCCATTTCCATTTTAGAAACGCCTCCCTCTGTAGAACATTATAGCCCTGCGTGTGTGCATACTTAGCTGCTCATCCACTGAGCACCACTTTGATGTATGTTTCACTGCCGTTGCAGAAAACAGATGAATCGTCGGCTATACAGCACAGTGTCAAAGTGAGTGTGAATGTGTATGTGTGTGTACGTGGATGTGACTCTGCATTTGCACCCTCGTGTTTTCATTGATTCCGCGGGGAGCTGAACAGTGTTTATGTAAATGAGGTGGCATTTAAAACATATGCCCTGAACAATTATCTTGAAACAAGTATTTAGCTGCACAAAAACACGGCCGTGTTCGGAGTGAGTCAAGTACTTAGCTACAGATATTAAGCCATCATGAGGGGACAGAGGTGAGATGAGCCAACTGGCGCGCCATTTGGCGCGCCAGTTTGCTCATGGGCGTAAATACGACACCCAGGAATCTTTGCTTTGCTGCTAATGATGATCATAATAATAAAAATAAATGATACAGGCTCAGTATCAACAAACTCCATACGGGGGTCGATCAAGCTGGTAATAGCATCTTGACATTTTCAAAGTTCGGCGAATGTCAGAAAGAAAGCGATTAGTTAAATGTGAGTGGTAAAAAGGTGTTGGCGATAGAAGCTTAAGAGCAGCTGCTGCAGAGTTGTTGAGTCTTGTATCGTCAGAAGAGCTATTTCAGAGTCGTGGCCCCTAATGCGGCAGTCACTCACATTCATACAGTGTAATGTTAACGCACACACACACCAACTGAGCCATCAGGCCCTAGCGGAGCAGTTTGAGAGTGAGCAGGTGAGTGCTGCTGAATACTAAAGTCCTGGACGACTGGACCATTCCTGCTGACCACTGCAAAGTGCTCCCACTGATCACCGCTAATGTCCTCCATCACAGTTTACACTCAACACTCCGGAGAGAGAGAGAGAGAGAGAGAGAGAGAGTGTGTGTTGGGGAGAAAGGTGGATAATTGGGACAGATGGGTGAGATAGGATGATGAGAAAGAGGAGGGTAGAGGGGGAGAGTCAGACAGTTGGCATCGATTTTAACACTCTCTTAAGCCTTTATTGACATTTCATTTAGCTAATGAATTCATTAGTGCTTCATAGCATAATAACCTCTACTTGATAACCAGGATGGTTCCCCGGAGGGTGTCTCGACTCTGTTGCCTCAGGATTTTCTGACTTTTCCAAACTCATTGTCAGCTTTCTGTTTCTTTTTGTACTACCTAGCAAGTTCCCTCCCTGTTTGTTTGTGCTGCATTGAGTAACTTGTAAATGAACCTGCTGTTTGAGGTGGCGCAACCTGCCAGTCTCTCGTACAACAGCGCAGCACGCCCTCAGGAATGATGGAGAAAGGCGCGAGATGTACAAGCACATTCATCTCTGCCTCTGTAGAGGTGTCTTTGTGCTTCCGCTCGAGTATGCTCGCTGGCTTTTGTAGTGCTCGTTCACCTCTGAGATGGAGATGAACTTTTATTCAGTTTACTGACAACTGAGTCACTCTTTACTTGTGCATCTTTGACCCCGCTGCTTGCTGGAAACATAAGCATGCACACAAACACATGACCCTGACTTTCATGAATTGAATGACCATTTTTGTTAAACTTATCCAAAAACTATTTTATCAATCACATAAAGAATGATGTTTTCACCCAGAGGGCTTGTGTTTGCTCACATGTGTAACCTTCCATTTGGACTCAAAGGTCAGGCAGACTTAAGATGCTAGTTTGTGAACTAGAAGAATTCATTTATTTATGTTTGGGTCTGATGCTTTAGAGGTCTGTGGGGCTGAGCGGACCTGTGTGAGCTCTGCGTGGGCGTGTGAGAGCACATTTTTGTGTGGGCTGTTTGGAAATAATTTGTCTGCTTCTGTTGATCTAACATCCCCATCACAAGGTTTGCAAACATCTGTAAAGTGCACATTACAGTACAGCATGTCAAGAGTGACACACGCAAGTTGCGTACATGCGTGCACGCTTCACACACGCGGACACAACAGATGGTCCAACCTCTCATTTTGTATATTACCTTGGGACAGATGTTTGTCTGTGTGGTCATTAGTGATCGCAGCATCAGATAATTACCTGGAGACACACCAGCACATAAACACACACGCGCTCACATACAATTAGTGAGTGTTTGATAATTACAGGATGTTTGATGAACCATCTGGATACACCCAGCACAGGTAGAAACTGAAAGACTCCCTCAAAACAAAAACCATTCGCACAAAAACCTCAAATCATAGTTATCAAAGAGTATCATTGCCCCCCTTGCAAAAAAAACCAAAAACTTGGATAGCGAGACGACAGGTGAGGGATGGAGAGATGAAAGCGTTTTTGTTACATAGTCATTAGGATGTCATGTCTCATTCAAGGTTTGGTCGTATCCTCTTTTATTCTTCTTGACTCTGCGTCCTTTGTCTCTGCCTTTTTTTATAACTATCATTTCTGCCTGTCTGTCTCTTCCTCATCCATTTCTCCAGGCGATACCTTTGCTCCAATCCCCCTCTCCCTGACGCTCCTTTTATCTCCCTCTCCTATTGCTTTTCGTCTCATCTCTCAGACCCATTCATTTTTTAGCAGGTCAACGGTTCAACTGTTTAGGCCTTTAAATCTTTCTCTGTGTGTGTGTGTGGACATATGTGTGTACAGTATGCCTAGATGGGACTTTTTGTGTGTAGGCGATGGGAGTAATATTGCAGTAGCGATATTGCAGAAAAATCCTTGAAGGAATGAAAGAAGAGAGAGGGAGAGTGTTTTATTTGCCGGTCAGTATTTCTGTTCTTCAATAACCTCCATTTCACCCTCTGACTCTGCTTCCTATTCTGCTGCTCTACATGGATTCATGCTTTCATCATGTGCTGTAGAAGCAGATGTGGAGATACAATTATAAATCCATTAGCTCAGCATGCGTATATGCCTGCATGCACATGTGGGTGTGCACGTTACACATATTTGCACCTGTGTGCTCGAATGGCTCTGTGTGCCTCCACCACTGACACACCGGGCCAGGGTTAAGAGCAGCTCAGACAAAATTAATTATCTCTTCTCTGGAGGAGAGATGACTCACGGAAAGAGAGGCTGTGAACCAGCACCTCGTGGTTGAGTAGAAGCCCAGGAATTACTCGCAGAGACCAAGGGGCCTCCTTCTGAAAAAAAACCAACTTGGATTTCATCCTCAGCTTGATCATATTTTTTCGCACTTTTCATGTGCATAAGGCTGATTTATAAAAATAACTGCGACTGAAAGGAGTCGAGGAGGCACATTGCATTTATAGATCAAAGTGGCAAAGGAATTTTAATGCATATGAACAAGTTTCACTTCCCTGAAATCGTTGACATAAGATCAAGGCTTCCATGTTTTGCACTTCTATGCCTTGCACAGAATAGGCTGTTCTGGTGCATAGTGCACCGCTGAGTACACCAATACACTCTCACAGACAGCTTCAAGTCATAGCCTGAATTAGAGGGAGAACGGGGAGACTGGAATAATGATTATATAACATGTGAATACATTTTGTATGTTGAAAATTCCATTTGGAGGTCTGCTGTCTAGAAAACTGTGAATGTGTTTCACTTGAGGTTACAATAAATCTGACTTAAGTACATTTCCAACATTCAGAATCTCATACAGTCAAACTTTGATATGATATAATTTGACTGCAAGTAGTTTTTTGTCAGTAGGGCCTTGGTGAATCTCGAGGTGAGACTTTCATTTTTGATGCTGCCGTCTCAGCGACAGCATCTTAACCCTGAACTTTTCACCGTTCCCCTCTGAACTCTGACAGATAGCCCTGGGGGAAAAATAAGTGATGAAAAGGTCAATGTTAGGGTCAAGGATTCAGAGAGATGAAAAGGGTATTATTGAGCTATTACCTTATAATATCTCTGTGGGAATATACTGCTTGTATGTGCACACATAGAGCATCACACAATAGAATGCCCTTGAACATGTACACATACAGGAAGGTAGACAAAAAAAGAGTACAAGCGGGGCAGAAATGCATGTAATATTATAATAACGCTGTGTGTGCTCTCGTGTGTGTTCATTCTGGTAGTTCCGCTCATGTTTATTTATCAAAGCAGATAGGACCTACTAGGACATTCTGATAGCACGGGGTCGGTCATGCATCAGTAACAGTGCATCAAATTATATCAGACTTACCTCCACCAGCAGCGCGAGCCGCGATGCAGACACTAATAATTCATGCCGTTTGCTTCAACCAGCCTTCACATCAGCCGTGATGCAGGGAACAACCCACCGCAATTATCATGAGCAGCAGCATTCCTGTGTTTAGCAGATTGGAGATGCCAGGCACTCAGCTTAGCGCTGTGCAGAAATGTCCTGGCTGCGCGTTGCCAGGATGGCAGGATCACAGTGGTCTGCAAGCAGCCTCCAGCTACAAGCCACCAGGCCTTGGCTACCTCCTTGATACGGGCAGGGTGCCTGCTTCCTCTGTCTGTTTGTGTATGTATGTTTGGCGTGATATGTGTTTGCGTGTTTTTGCATGAGTCTGCTATGGGGCCTTCTTACCCTTGCTGTGAGGTATATTCGTACCCTGTGGTACGGGATTAGTCACAACACTGAATGGGAAGACATGGAAACACCAGCAGGGAAGGAGAGGAGAGGAGAGGAGAGGAGAGGAGAGGAGAGGAGAGGAGAGGAGAGGAGAGGAGAGGAAAAGGAGAGTAGAGGAGAAATAGAGGGAAAAGAGAGTAGAGGAGAAAGAGAGAAATAGAAGAGGAGAGGAGAGGAGAGGAGAGGAGAGGAGAGGAGAGGAGAGGAGAGGAGAGGAGAGGAGAGGAGAGGAGAGGAAAAGGAGAGTAGAGGAGAAATAGAGGGAAAAGAGAGTAGAGGAGAAAGAGAGAAATAGAAGAGGAGAGGAGAGGAGAGGAGAGGAAAAGGAGAGTAGAGGAGAAATAGAGGGAAAAGAGAGTAGAGGAGAAAGAGAGAAATAGAAGAGGAGAGGAGAGGAGAGGAGAGGAGAGGAGAGGAGAGGAGAGGAGAGGAGAGGAGAGGAGAGGAGAGGAGAGGAAACCCCACAAAGATGAGAGGAAACATGTGGGTGGATTGTGTGAGTGCATGCGTGCCATGGGTATTCATCAATTTCCCTAAGATTCTCCACTTTTCCTCTGCCATAAAACCCAGAGGCAAGAAGTAAACACAAACTCTGTAAGATCTCCTTCCCTCTGCCTCTTTTTGTTTCTCTCTCTGCCGTTCCTCCCGTTTCACTCTCCACATCTAAAGTTAGCTATATGCGTTCGTGTATGTGCCGTATGTGTTTGATTGTTTGGATTACATATGCTAAACATGTCGGACGCTTTGTCAGAAACAAGTACAATGTGAGGTCCGGAGGATGTGGAACATATTGTCTTTCATCGCCGAGTGTGCAGGTGTTGCAGCTGCTGGAGTGCTTGTCGTGAACAGCATAAGCCTCGTTCTAAATTCTGCATTCGTAGCTTGAGTCAACTTGCCAGGTACGACAGAGATGTGTGTTTTTGGAAAAGCTTTGTGAGCCATGCACTCCACAGAGCGAGCCAAAATCTATGAACTTTGTGCGTGTGGCTGCACGTGGGTGTGTGTTTGTGTTTATGTGTGAGCGTGTGAAAAATAGCAGCGTGTGATTTATGTAAATGAGTGTCATCGGCCGAGGAGGAGGCAGAATTCCCAGGCCTGATGAGTGGCTTAATGATTCATCAGCCCTAGCTGAGGCAGGCATCAATAATGGATGACAGAGTGGGTCATGCAGGATTGCTCGCCCCTTGATTAAAGTGCTCCACGGCTAAACGCCTCACTTCCTCCCTCATCTCACCGTACCTTTCTGCGAAGATAAATACAGAAATGTGCACACACTTGCACACATGGTCACACACACCTCTTCCTCAATCTCTTCCCGTACAGCCCTTATGTCATCTCACCTCTCACATGCTTAATAAGCTCTCATCCCTTCTTCATCTCCTCACTCTTCTTCTTTGGTCTTAATCCAATCACGGCGAGTGAAAGAGGGAGAGAAAGGGGTAGAGAGAGGCAGCGAGAGAAAGGGGGGAAAGAGGAAGATGGAAAGCGTGGGAGAAAAAAAAAAAAGAGAAAGCCTCAAATGAATGCTTTATAATTTGTCTGTACAGAAAATGGAACCTTTCTCTCTGGAGATAAGACAGCAACATAAACGTTCTTTCTCTCCCCTCCACACACACAGAGCGGAGGGAGTCGTTTTCTTCTCTGTCTTTAAGCTGTATGTGGGTGTTGGTGTGACAGGACAAATCTCTGTCTATTAGGAGACATAAACCTCTAAACCCCGAGCTACACGGCCATACATACTAATGCAGCTATACAGAGGGCTGGATAGAAGTTGGGAACGATAGCGAGGACACACTGAGAAAGAAGGAGATGTGGAGAGCAGAGAGATGGAAGGAGGCAGGACAGGATGTTGAAAGCAGAGAGAGTCCTGGCGGGATTTCAATCCCCGGCCGGCACAGGGTCTTAACTGCTACACAATCTTTGAGCACAGCAAAACCAGCTTTAACAAAGTCGGACTGACGTGCATCACAGAGCCAGTTCAGTGAGTTTGCGTGTGTGTATCCCCTCTGTATCAGCGTGACCATGTTGTACCAAACACTTCACTCCAGCCTTGTCGTCTGTAGAATCATTCATTAGCCAGCCATGCACTCTAATGTGCCAGAGAAAAGATCACTCACTCTTATTGGCCACACTCATGTTATACCCCGAATGCACCGATGAACCACACAGAGCGAACATCCACACACACACAAACACACACACACACATGCTCAGCCGTGCTTCAAAGCTTGAAAAGAAACTGCAATCATAAACGCCTGAAAGACAACAATCATTCCTCAATTCACCGACAGCAGCAGCCCATCGCTCTCCCTCAGCCGCCCTCGCTCCCCCTCATCTGCGAGTTTCTGAGTTGGCGAGACTTAGCCGAGCGTTAAGAGTGCTGCGTGTAATCTGCGATCGCATTAATCCTGTTCTTTAAATCTGTCACTTCCCAAACTGATTACCTTCATCTTCTTAACTTGTCTTTCACTCTAATCTGCATCATCACACTCTGACAGATTACAGTCCCAGCTTGATCACTTTAACTGATAGAGGCGCAATCCTCTTTGAGGCAGTCAATCACCGCCGCCAAGTCTGGACGGACAGACCTGTACATTATGTGTGTGTGTGTGTGCGTGCGTGTGTGTGTGTGTGTGTACCAACTTAACTACACTGTATAGCCATTTATCCGTGCAGGGCTTTCAATTGTGTCTGCAATTTAAATGTCAAGAGTGTATGGTCCATATAATTCCATTTTTCTGCCAGCTGGGAGAGGAAAGCATTTAATACTGGAGGTGACATTTAGCAAGAGAGGAGAGAAGCCTGATAGGCACACAGATGGAAGGACACATACCTAACAAAAGCTTTTAATGCATGGAGGAGGAAAGCCGATATGAATGAAGAACTGAGAGAAAGTATGAATGTATTACAATAGAAAAATACCTGAAATAGTGAATAAAAGATGATCAGATCTCTCCAATCCAGCCATCCAAAGCTCTTCTTGTGTCACTTTCACCTCTGAGAGGAGCTGTGGGCACAGTATCAAAGAGGAAAACAAGAGGTGCATTTTGTAGATATATGTATGAGACTAAGAGTAAAGTTCACCTCTCCATCCTTTATACCTACCATCCTTTCTCTCCCTGTAATTGGTTTATGATGCTCTCTGTAATGTGCACTGAGAGAAAGAGAAAGGAAACCTTCGCCTTTTAGAGACACAAATGTAAGTCCCCGAAGAGCACAGTGAGTGAGTGGTAGGATCATAAAAATACATTAAAAGACACAGAGGAGTCCACAGTTTGTAGAACGGCAGGGTATTTTAGGAATTTGCACGCACGCTTTCATGCATTTGTGCTTCTGCCTTGATCCCACCCAACACAAATTGTATCCACAAAACGTCTGGAAAGAAACTACGGGTCATGTTTGTTCAAGTGGAGAAAATGTCTTAAGATGTCCTCTGCTTTTTTTTTTTTGTCTGAAAGCTATGCTCTGCCCCGGTGAATCAGTTTAACTTGTCCTGCACGAGCCAAAGGCTGAGCTCACATTGCATTCAGGATGACACAAACACAGGGAGATTGAGAGAGGAGGGGGAGGATGTTGAGAGGTGGGTAGATTTTAAATGTGCACCGAATAGGATTGATCAATGATACAGCGCATGAATAACTCTGCGCAAACAAGGGAGCCCTGTTGAATAAGGAGGAGATAGAGAGAACGAAGGCAGGGAGGGGTGGACAGATCTTTGGCCTTGCATTGTGATGGACAGAGAATTAAATTTTGATCGCTCGCTGGCCGATCGTTTGGTCGGGCCTTGTGTGACTAATCATAGATTTATGACTCAAACAGGAGACCGGTGTGATTTGTTCATGCCACAAGCTTCCTGCTGTTGCTCCAGACAAAAGCAGTACAGTTATTTTCAGGCTTTTCAACACCCTTCTCTCATTATTCTTCTCCTTCTTTTATATCGGATGTGGTATTTTGCACGTTATAAATGGAGTCAGGGCGCTATTCTTTTTTATAGACAAGTTTATATATATCAGCAGCATTGATGCCTACAGTTGTGTTTAAAGATTAACAGTACAACTGTAACACAGTACAGAGCGTGAAAGCAGCACTTAGTGTGCAGCCTGTAACTACTTAGGCAGTAATATATTTCTTGTTTTTCTGGATGTGCTTTGGCGTATTAGATTGACTACAAGATTAAAGTGCTAACTTTCACCGTTAAGTGTTTCTGAGTGTGTTTACGTTCATATTGAGTGAACAATGTAAAAGATTTCTATTTTATAAATAGTCAATTTTAGGACAACGCAGCAGGACAATGATGCTAAACATACAGACAAGGCAATGCAGATGTTTTAAAGTCAAAACAGTGAACTTTTTAAACTATCCAAATTGATTTCAATCCAACTGAGCATCTGTTTAATTGCTGAAGTTAGGACTAAAGCAAAAGGTCTCAGAGATCGCTGCACTATAGGCCTGACAGAGTATTACCAAGTGTCTGCTGATATCTATGGGTCCAAGACTTCAAGCAGTCACTGACTGCAAGGGATTTGCAACCAGTTGTTAAATATACTGACTTTAGTAAAGTTTATGTTTATTGTAATTGCACAGTTAATTTCGGTCCCCTAAAATTGGGGGTTTTATTTAAAAAGAGCTGCAATTCCTGTACGTTTCACCTCATTTTGATGTAAACGGCCTAAACTTAAATCCACGATTTAATACCTGAAGTTTTGAACAAGAAATGTATTCGTCGCAATGAGTACTACTCAGCTTGCAACAATTGTATAATGTCTTCTGTGGCTCTAGAGATTTTAAAATATGAGGAGACCCTGATGATGTCATCATTGTTATCCCTGATTGGTCTTGAGACTTAAAGGTGTTCGATATAATATCTAGAGCAATAATATAGCAGCAAACAACTATTTGCTTGATATAGAGGAGTAATGTCTACCTGAGCAGAGAACTAAGTCACTCTCCCTCTGTGTGTGTTGTAATCCGAGCTTCTCCGTGCTTTGTTGACATAGCGCAAGCCTTTAGTGCATGTTCGTGCATGTTAGCATGCCCCACTGGCTAGCCCACGACCGCCGCTCTACACTGCTCTCATACAGCGGTTACAGAACCGTTAGCTGCGAGCCGCATTTAGCACCTTTAAAGTTCATAACAGAAAGTCTGTGTTGCGAACTAGGACAGTAGAGTTTAAAAGACGTGGGAATTTACCAAGCAGGGAGGATCTAACAGAAAATGCTATTGAGTTGCATGATGGGAAATGTAGGATCCAGGGACTAGAAGTCAGGATATCTCAGCTTCTGCTTTACCAATTATGACTAAGTCTGTTTCTTGCAAGTCCCCCAGTTTTATGGAAGTGCTAAATCATTGGCGTACCCCTATAAAGCTGGAAGTTGGCGCTTTAACTCTTGATCAAATGCCATTTGCTGATTACAGACCCAACACATTTTTTTTTTTTAAAAGTACACTGTTACATATACAAACAAAACATCCGTTACAAAGGACGCAGACTCTCAGTTTAAGGATCAAGTCCAGGGGGAAGCACTCCTCATTTCGACGAGACAACAAAGGGCACAGGGCAAATTAGCAAATATAATCCCTTCATCATTTATTCATTCAGTTTGTTTGTCTTGCATGCTGCTCAACTGAAAAAGGTCAGAGGGAGACGGAACATTTTGAGCAAGACACAAAGGAAAGGAACAGACAAACGCTGGTGATTCATGGTGTACAAGGCCGGTTTTAAGATAGCATACAGTTTATGAGTCACCACACACCTGACACCGGATCATTGGAATACACTTTGTACTTTTCCGTGTATGTGGTGGTAATCTTGTATTGTGAGTTATTTTAGCCTGTGTACTTTCTCCTTCACAGAGTTGGTTGCTGGCAGTGTGTGAGATGACGTTGCTCACTGGTACTAACACATCTGTCCTTTTGGCTATCAGAAACCTCCGACCATATCCATGGTCAACACATCTGCGGTTTTGGCTATGGATGCTCTACTGTATGTGCTTGTTTTGGCCATACTTCTAACTGGCTTTAATGATCTGGAGCAAACAAAGATACACACACACACTATCAGTTGGTTTCACATAGACAAAAATACAGGCAGATGCATGCACACACATCAAGTGAATAAATGGGTGGGAGCTGGCCATAGAGGCATATTAAAGGCAGTCAAGGGAGATGCATTAGGGCTGCAAATCTCAGCTCATTAACACTCAGCTATCCTGTCTGACAGTCTGCGTTCGCGTGTGTGTGCGCGTGTGCACAAGTGTGTCTGCTGCCGAGATCTACAGGTCATTACAGTAACAAGCAACTTAGCCCTCAGGTCAGCTGTCATTAGCTACAGAGGAATGGCCAGAAATCAACACGCCACCGCCAGACTCTCACTCTGCCAGACTCTCTCCACTTGTGCATGTGTGAATGGTTTGTGTGTCTGACGGAGAGAATCACAGGAACACTTTAGAGACGAAAACAGAGAGGCAGTAACTAGACGGAGAGAGGGGAGACAGAGCGGGAGGCAAACAGATTTGCTGAATTATTTTTTACCACAAATGGAATTGTTTCTATTCATTACAGTGGCCAAGTTAGGGTGATGATTATAGCTGAAGATAATTAGAGACTTAATTGGGCTTGATAAACAGTTATGAATTGTTTATTGAATTGTCCTCACAAGGCACAGTAGGAACTCTGAATTCATAAACGTCTCCTATTCACAGTCTGTCCCTGTCTCCTCTCCTCTCCTTTCCTTTCCTTTCCTCTCCTCTACTCTCTTCTCTTCTCTTTTCCTCTCCTCTGCTCCACTCCTGTCCTCTCTTCTCCCCTCCTCTCCTCTCCTCTCCTCTCCTCTCCTCTCCTCTCCTCTCCTCTCCTCTCCTCTCCTCTACTCTCCACTCCTCTCCTCTCTTCTCTTCTCCTCTCCTCCTCTCCTCTCCTCTACTCTCCTCTCCTCTCCTCTCCTCTCCTCTCCTCTCCTCTCCTCTCCTCTCCTCTCCTCTCCTCTCCTCTCCGCTCCTCTCCTCTCTTCTCTTCTACTCTCCTATTCTCTTTTCCTCCTCTCCTCTTCATTTCATCTCCTCTCCTCTCCTCATCTAATCTCCTCATCTCCTCTCCTCTCCTCACCTATTCCTCTCCTCTCCTCTCCTCTCCTCTCCTCTCCTCTCCTCTCCTCTCCTCTCCTCTCCTCTCCTCTCCTCTCCTCTCCTCTCCCCTCCCCTCCCCTCCCCTCCTCTCCTCTCCTCTCCTCTCCTCTCCTCTCCTCTCCTCTCCTCACAACATTGATTTAATTTCTAAAATAGGCAAATGGCCTTGATATGTTTTGAGAGATCTTTGCTTGGATTCTCCAAATGCTGCTTTCTGTAAGCAATCATTGTGTTGAGGATACACTTCATGCTCCTTTTCATGTTCTATCTATTTATTTGTTGGTTATATAAAACAGTAGATATAAATACAGTAATACAGTAAATATAGGAGATACGCAAGACAATGTGAAGTACAGACAGGTGCATCTTATGAGTTAGTTGACTGTTGCTCATCTGTTTTTGTCAGTAATAAAATCAATACTTTCATACTTGACAATAGCAACATGAGTAGATTATCAGAGCTGGAAAGAGGCAAAGTTTTTGAAAAACAACAACAACAATGATTTCCTTAAAGAAAGCTAAAAGTTTTACTTTATCTCCCCCCTGCAGTCGAAGTTTCTCTACGGTTAATATATTTGAGCAGAGAGAATCTGTTCCCACCAGTTAAATTGCTACTGGGCTCTCTTTTTTCTCTCACTCTGGATTTATTATGCATGCTGAGGCCTATATTTTAACTAGTTTGGATACGTTTTGAATTTCATACTGAACCAAGATTGCAATTAAAACTTGTGTTGCCATGCTGTTAACAATTATCACATCTGAACAGTTCCGTCTCAGTGTGGCCAAGCCAACAAATTTAACAAGTCAAAGGACGCACAAATTCACACTCTTCTGCAAATGCTGTTCAAGTACTCACCACTGTGTCTGCACATCTAGCCAGAGAGACACAAGGGGACATAAAAATAGAGTGCAAAAAAAAAGCTTTATCTAATTATATACATGGATTTTTTATATCAAAATGTCATACTTTATGTGTATTTAGGGGTTATCTTGTCATGTACTATTAGCCTTAATATAAGGTTGTTTTTATTCTTTTTGTTTAACTCTTTTTCTCCCACAGTGACATCCCATTTGTTTAAGCCTATGGTTGATCTCTCTGTGCATTATGTCCCATCCAAAAGTCCCATTTTAACAGGAAATACATCAAATTTAGGAGGCAAAAAGCTCTCTGTCATATCAGTCTGTTAGTCCTCCCTCACACTCTCTCTCCAGCCATCCATGAAAATGCTGTTCAATATTTAATTACAACCTGTGAGATGAGTGAAACAATTTAGCCCAAGTACAGTAGGCGTCTGTACAGTATTATAACACTTTATTTTAATGTAATTGATTAAATCATAACAAATAATGCAAAAATCAAACCGTACTGAACATATTCAAGTTACTATTCATGCAGTATACATGTATCTTCATCCCTCTGAGCATTAAAGTACTGTAAGCTTCATTCACAGTGTTTTATACCAAATTTGCTTTCTTTTTAGTGGATATCACATACAGTAAATAGGATACTTTACATACTTTTTAAAGGAACAGCAAATTGTTTAGTAGATAGCTGAAGAGAAAAAGCAAACAGCACATTTTTTTTTTTAAATAGTCCAGTAATCTAGTGAATAAGATCATTCCAAATTCAAACTTAGACTCAATACATCCATCTCTCTCTCTCTGTTTGTCCTTGAGGTTCAGCTTACTGTTAAGATGTTTGTAAGAGTTAAGTTATGACAGTGATAAATATTATCGAAGGTATCTCTGATTTTCTGCGCAGATCAGAAGTGTTGAAGGCCAAGATCACCAGACGGAGAATTCGGAACAGCTTTCAGTTATTTGAAAGTCTATGACCAGTATGCTTACAACTAATAAGGGTGTCATTTTTCGATTTTATATGCTATAAAAGGCAGACATCCAAATAACCAAGAGGGCAGCTTGAACGGGTACGATGGCGGTGACAGGGCAATTGCATCAGAGAGGTACCGCTCTGCAGAACTCCCAGAGGTTCCTCAAGGGACTTTGTCTTTCTAAAGAGTTTCTCATGAATACATTGTGTATCATTACTTTCCAGTGCACACATTTCCAAACACTGACAAACCACGTGCGTAAAACACTTTAAGCGTGACCTGTTCATTTCCACAGAAGCTCCAGACATTGAATTACGTGTGTGTGTGTGTGTGTGTGTGTGTGTGTGTGTGTGTGTGTGTGTGTGTGCCTGAAACTCTGTTTACGGTTCATAACGACTCTTATTTGTGGCATAATTTCAGCTATGAAGAGGAATAACATGCCACTTCTCCTACAAATTGAGGATAAGCGAAAAGAAAAGGAAAAAAAAAAAGCGTGGAAACTCATTCACATTCACAGCCTCGCACAAACACTCACACACATAATCGTGCAAA